>NW_012236513.1:57934-86464 GCF_000787575.1 Acytostelium subglobosum LB1 | reverse complement strand
ATCCACAACATCCACAACATCCACAACATCCACAACGTCCACAACATCAACTGCCCCCACAACCAAAACAACCAACACATCCAACCAATCACAATCACCACAACAAGTATCCACTCCTTCCATGATCGTAAATCATAAACGAGCATATGACATGGAAGATATCGAGCAGCCAATTAAGAAGAAGTACAAGGACGACTCAAGATTCACATCTGTATATGATGACAAGTCCAAGCCTATCACCTCGACAACAACATCATCATCTGGAGGAGTACCATCACCACAGGTGTTCAAGTTCACTGGCAACAACAACTACCACAATAATAATACTCGTCGTGTTTACTTTGCCAGTGATGACGAGGACGAACAAGAATATGATGAGATCGAGGATGAGGACTATGATGGTTCCTACTCCAGTAACCACCGCTATACATATATTGACGACAAACATAAGGCTGTCTTGTATCCCAGCTGCATCAGCAACTCCTCCATCGCCAGCACGACACCAACGACGACAACCACGACCACAACTGCAGTGCAGACTATTCCTACAATGAATGCATCATCCTCCACTTAAGACCGAATGAATAATTGGTTTGGATGAATGTATGAATTGATGAATGGATGGATCATGTTCAATAAACTATTCATCAACTTGGCAAGTGTTCACTTCACAATGTCGTCACACTCACCTTCACCTTCCATTGGCACTGTGGACACAGCCACTGCGCCATCACTTCCTAGGCAAACCAAATTGCCAATGGCTTCTATTGTGGCTGGATGATGGGACGCCTGGGTTGGGTCGATGGTTCCATGCGAACGGGCCAAGTTACCTGATCTGGAAAGCGAGGTAGGGCCTTTGGCTCTAGAACTATCTTTGCGACCCACGAGTCGTCTCTCGTCTACAAAGTCCAGAGGTCGGATTAGGTTGTATTAAACGACAGGGGGATTTATGTGTATGTGTACTTTCACGAATGACCAGTCAGGTTGGATTGTTGTTGGCAGGGCATGCCTTCATCCTCCCCCTGGCACACTCGGTCGACTAGTTCATTGACTTGCGCAATAGACAGTGTAATTGACACGGGTGTTGCGCAATGGTGAAGCAAAGTTACGCCACCGGACACACGTCACACGAATCAATGATTGAAATAAAGAAAGGGAAGAGGGCAAAGGCGATCCATTTCAAAGGCATCGATGAATCCAAAAGGACCAAGATAAGGCTGGATGTGGCTCCTAATAATACTAGTTTTCTTAATTAATGTAATGGGTACCATACACACTCACACCGTAGTCTAAAGAGGGGAGCTGACAATGTGATTGATTGGGTAGGATCCAATTTTAGCTTCATCAAACTAGTTATTGATTTGATCGCCTGCGTAAAAAAAAACCTTGTTTGGTGTGTGGTCCAACATTGATAATGGGGTACCCCAAATCAGTAATAGGCACCTGACTGGTCCTTGGGCCTTGCTCTCTCCCGCTCACTTTGAACTTTGAAATATACTTCTCTCTACTCTGATCACAACAATGAATGAATTAGACAGGCAAGGAGAGGACCGTGTCCTTCACATGTTGTATGTCCATGATCATAATAATGATTTCTCGATGAGGACCACCAACCACCGGACGACCCTCCAAGCCTACCCGAGGTATACGAGTAGGCCAGTCTAATGTTTACGAAGTGGTTGTACCAAATATATCACAAATGTTACGATGATGATGATGATTGTGATGATCCGTTGTTGTCCATCTCATAGACTCCCCTCTCCTCCACACTACCTCTTCTTCTTGTTCTTCTCTGTCTGATTGATGATTAACTGATCATCACACCTCCATCCATCCATCCATCCATCATAGGTCATAGTCATCCACCTTTCATTCAGTCACTCAGTCATTATTATCCTAAACCTGGACCACACTACACTCGTCTTTTCGTTTCATTTATAATCATTTTCCCCCCTCTACATTCTCCTTCCATCAACCAACAATAATAATAATTAGAGATAAATCAATCACACAGACACGAAGAAGATAACCGATCACGTGATCCAAAGTAAGGACCAATCCCAAATCCACCTTCCCAACACACACACCACTTTGTCGATTCGAATATTGCGATTCTCCAACTTCACGAAGCACGATCGATCATTGATTGTCAGGGAAAAAACAGGTAGAAGCCCATGATAGAGGGCAAGCCCATTCATCCAATCTCTTCAATGAATGAGTGATACGACGACGATGTGTGTTTCCGGAACCCAATATCAAATCTTGATTCAAAAGGCAGAGACGTCAAGGTCATTTCTTTGTTCCACATTTGGCAACTTTATCCCATTCAGTCAAGACCGACACATATCTCTTTCTCCATATTCGTACCACGTAGTCTTCATTCAATCAATCAATCAGTCAAGTTCTTACTCATTTGGATTCACATCTTTCAATCACTACTTTGTGTCTAATTGTCTTATCTGAACTTTATACTTTGAGGTAAGACCAGTCCCTCTCGTCAGCCTTCATTATCCCTACACTACACTCGAATTTACCTGAATTGCCAAATCAATGGTTATTCGATTTACATAACCTGTAGAACGCAAAGACGTCATCAGAGGGCAACCCCCGACAGACCACATCACACAACCAATCAAAGACACTCCATCCATCATCACACTCCCTCTTTGTATCATCACACACATGACCAAACACACAAGCCCTTCCCTCTCTATCCCCTATCCAACACACAAACACTACCCCCTTCCCAATGCATTTCACTTCAAGGACCAGTCTAGCTTGAAGAGGTGCCCCCAAAGTGCAGGGTACCGACATTTTTGTAAATCTCGACGGATCATAAGTATGGTGGTTGAAATCAAGTCTTATTGTTGTTGTAACTCTTGTTGGGAAGGGAGAAGGCACACACTCACAGACACATAGATGTAGAGGGCCAACAACTCCCTCTAGGCATGGTACACC
Organism: Acytostelium subglobosum LB1; assembly: GCF_000787575.1. Lineage (NCBI taxonomy): Eukaryota > Evosea > Eumycetozoa > Acytosteliales > Acytosteliaceae > Acytostelium > Acytostelium subglobosum. Next base: position 83,506 of record NW_012236513.1, on the reverse strand, counting down.
TTGCCCTTTGCTGCCATGAACACACACACACACACACACAATACTTCGCAATTTCTGCCATCATTCATCCATCAAACACATCTATCCATCCAACTATCCATCCGTCCATCTCGACCAACCTCCAGTAACAGTCACAACTCACAATCCAATCCAAGCCAAATATGTTGTTACCTACCCTTTTCTTTAACTAAACTTGGTATATTTAATGATCCATACATACATAGATAACATCATCATCAATCAATCAATCATATCTGAGCTCGAACAACCGTCGTTCATTAATTCATTCATTCATTCGTTCAATCAATCAATTAATTATCCACCAATGTAGTCGTAGTAGATTGATCGAACACTTTACTAATGCATCCATAATATTATTATTTATTTATTAATAGGCCAACCAGAAAATTAATATTTATTTATATGTATAAAGTGACAGAGAGAAGTTCAAAGATTGGATTAGATAGTTCATCGCGCGACATTCACAACTCACACACACCAATTCAATCAATCAATCAATCAAGATATATAATCGAACCCCTTCCCCCTTCCTACCTACGCCTCCCCCCGACATACACGACCTTCCCCGACAATCAATCTTTTAAGCAACCAATCATTTACAATTCATTGGACTGTGCCACCTCAGAGACAATCAATCAATCAGTCCAATCATCAAATCTTTGCATTTCAAACCCATAATCTAATCTAATCTAAAGTTATCAATCTTTGGTGTTTGTAGAATAGGGCCTCCACCACATCACTAGGCTCTCTCCATTCCAACGGATATATTCAAAGGAAGGACCATCACTCCAACACACTCTCTTAACATCCTTTAATCACTTAACTCATCATTATATCAAACAATCAATCAACTACATCATCAATCAATCAAACAAATTATAATATATAACATTATATAAGGTCCAACATGGACTACCAATCTGGCAAGATGGATGACCTGTCTCAGGACAACAACAACAAATCACAGGCCAACACTTCATCAAATACCTCTTCGTCATCGTCATCCTCATCACCAGGCAAACCGGCAGCAGTTGCAAAGAGGGAGGCCAAGTCAAAGAAGTTATCATATGTCCAGCACTGGAAGTTCAAACCTTCGCACCCTCCCAAGGTCCACCAGGCCAATCCCTCACAGCGACTATTACAACCAGTCGATGGCAGTATCAGTGGCAACTCTGGAGAGTCGGAGTCTTCGCCAGACGCTTCACAACAGGAACCACTCATAGATGAAGATGAAGGCGGTGGTGGTGAGCCCACCAAGTTCAACAGCAAGAGGCGTCGAAACTCAGCACCATCGATCAATAACTTTGTTGGACATTGGCGCTATGATCCCAAGGCACATCAGACGAAACAGCTTCAAAAGGAGATAATTGGATATCATCAATTCCAAATGAATCAAAAGAGAAAGAGTTCGATCAGTGAGCCAAGCACTGGCACTAGCACTGGGTCTGGAGCTGGTTCTGGCACTGGTAGTGGCGGAATCAGTATTAGTGGCAACTCATCACCAATTGGAAACATATCACCTCAACATCTGCCACAGCCACATCTTCGACCACAACACCCGACCGCCATCAATGAACAACACAACAGCGACTTCATCCAACAACAACATCAACAGATATATATGAAGAATATGCAGAGCTCACATGGACTGGAACAATTCAGTCATGATGACTATCATCCTGATCAGATCACTCAACAACGAATGTTCAAACCATTCCATCCTTATGGTCGTGGTCGAGCATCCTCACAGCCCAATCACATGACACCTCCTGGATCGTCGACGCTTCCGGTACCTCCGCCTCCCATCATGATTGGCGGCCACTCACACACACCTCCTGATGTTGTTGGATCATTACATCCTCAGGCACTGGCACCACCCTACCCTGGTCACCCGCCCATGTTTCCACGCAGTGACAGAAGGTACTCACTACCAGCATTGCCAGATATATATATTGCCTACCAACAGCAACAACAACAAAACCCACATCATATGGTACATCAACAGCAACAGTTACAACAACACCAACAACAACAAATGCAGTACTATTCTCCGAACAATCCATTCAGGGGCTCACCAAGCCTTCACCCATCATCATCACCACTTTCATTGTCGTCGTCATCGACGACCTTCCTGGACACAATACCCGAGATCCCTTCACATGCCCAGGGATCTGGAGGTAGCGGCGTGGACAGTCACTCACCAAAGATGCCAGGTGGAGGCCCCGGAACTGGAGTTGGCGTCACGGGATCACCAATATCGACAGGCACCTCGCCATTCCTGTGGCCAAGTGGACCACCACCACAATCATCTTCCTCCCCGCCCTACTCGCCTTCATATGGCTCCAAACCACAACTGGTGCACCATGTATATCAACAGCAACAACAACAGCACCATCTATCACCAATAACAGGCGACAACCCTGTTTCGAAATCACCCTCACCATCGCCATCTCGACGGTCTTCGCTGCGTCCAACTCAGGTGTTGGATGACACTTCCTCCCCCAACAACAACAACAACAACAACTACACCGCCATGATGATGCACGGTGGCATTGGCTACGATCGGCCAATGTCCTCCATCGGCAGTGGTGTCAATGTACATAAGCCCCCATTTTCTCCTCAACACCAGCATCAGCATCATCAAGCAGCAGCAGCGGCAACATCCACAACACTTCCTTCAAAGATAACGACAACGACAACGACAAAGATAACGAATATAACCTCTCCTCCCCCTACATCTTCTTCCTCCCTATCCTCCTCCTCATCCTCATTGGACCATCCCATGACAGCCAAGACACAGTTATTACCTAACAAACCAGCAGAGTCCATCTTTGATGATAGAGACTCACAACAGAGTAACAACAACAACATTGGTTCAAAGATGACATTGCCATCGATGCGTGATCTTCTCAGTCATTTGAACATACAAGAGTCGACATCAACATCCTCTTCTTCTTCTTCGACTGGTGTATCACCATCGATCAGTGGCAGTGGCAGTGGCAATGAGGGTAAAAGTGACGACAAGATGTGTATAATAAACTTGGTGCAATAGGAGTGATAGACAGTATGCCGAATTGGCCTGTCTCCTCTCGTCCCTTCCACAAGTCAATACACAGCCATAATCAATCTTAATCTTATTGACTGAATGAATGACTGAAGCGAGCTTCAGTTTGTGGAAACACTTGGGACCATGCCCTTTTCATTCTTGATCTTAGAAACGAATGAATGGAGATACATAATCGAAGCAAATATGTCTTCTTGACTGGTATGTACATCTGATCACCTCACTCCATCACTGAACGTTGCACACTTACTCAATCATTCAATCAATCGATCAACAGGCGGTAGTGGATTCGTTGGTCAATACATTATTCGTGAACTTGTTGCCAATGGCTACCGTGTCAAGGCTTTGAGTAGGTCTGCAGAGTCGGACAAAACTATAACGGCAGCGGGTGGTACTCCAACACGTTGTTCAATGCTTGATGAAGCACAGCTTGAACAAGCGACAGAGGGTTGTGTAATGGTGATACACTGTGCAGCCAAGTTAGAGACCAACGCATCAAGTGTCCAAGACCTGTATAAAGATAACATCACAGCGACTCAACTGATATACAATGTATGATTGACATGGCAAGACGATGTGATCAGACAACAGCGACCAGACACTCACTCGCGCACCCTCACAGGCATCAAGAACTAACAAGGTCGAGTCCTTTGTGTTCATCAGCACAGAGGGCGTGTTGATGGATGGCAAAGATGTGATCGATGCGACAGAGGACATGCCTTTGCCACCTCTCGAACAGCTTGGATGGTACAACGAGTCAAAGGCAAAGGCAGAGAACTACATTCTTGAGCAATGCAACCAACAACAACAACATAATATGCGAGCAATGATAGTACGCCTACCTCTTGTATGGGGCAAGGGCGACAATGTCTTGACGCAGCTCACACAGATGGCAAACAGACTCAGCTGGTTCTGGATTGGCAGTGGCAACAACAAGCTGTCGATCGTTCACGTTAGGAATGCTGCTGCGGGCATCGTGCTGGCTGGACAAAAGGGCGACAATGGTGACATCTTCCATCTGACAGACGGCGAACCCGTCAAGCTGCGTCCATTCTTCACACAACGCTTCATAAAGATGGGTGTGGCCGCGTGGAAGCTTCACATGACGCTACCAGTGTGGCTGGCGTGGGCGATGGTGTGGATCATGGCACTGGTGTGGCGCGTGTTCCGACTCAAGGGCCTGCCCATCCTCACCAAGACTGGCGTCATTTACTGCTCCAAGAGCTTCACCATCAACGACAAGAAGGCACGTACTAAGCTTGCCTATCGCAATGTGATCACCTTTGCCGAAGGCATGGATGAGCTGCGAGACAAGTAAATGTACATTTATTATTGCTTGACGGCTGCTGGCTTCCAATCCAGCGTTACCAGCTGCGCCAACTTCTCTTTGGCAAGCTGGCGATATAGTTGATTCTGTTGTGGTGATCGATTAAGTGGCGTCGCTGGATTGCACTCGAGCAGTAGTTTCTTTAGAGCTGGCGTGCGCTGTTTCAAGATTGAGAATGTTTCCTCCAGATTGTCCAACTTGTTGGAGAATAAGAACAATGACTCTAAACCTTCCAGTGATGGCATCGTTGTAAGATCTGTTATAAGGTTGTTGGATAGTGATAGACTTGAGTTGGTAGGAGTTGGATTGTTAGCTATGGTTGTAGCGCGACCTTTTGGCGACTTGACAACATACTAGTTCAACTTGATGTTAGTTGACATTCCATTGCAGTTAGTTATTCGATTGGCTCGCAAGTCAAGCAGTTCCAAGTTGACCAACTGATCGATGTTGGTTATCTAAGGATGAATAAATGAATGAATGAGCGAGTGAGCATGTGATGGATGAATGTCCACAGAGAATGTTATGTCCCTTACACTTGTCAACTTGTTCTTTGAAAGATATAGCTTCTTGAGGTGTATCAGCCTGTTGATCTCGGCTGGTATGTCCTTCAGCTCATTGTTTATAAGGTATAGCTCAGAGATGTGAGGGAAGTAATATGTTATCGAGTCTAAATCAATACGATTTATGAAGTTGCCAGAGATGTCTAGTATCTTATTGATTGGTTGATTGATTGATTGAGCGAGTGAGTTAGTGATAGATCGGCTAAAAGATGGTTATATTCAATTAATCATACATGATAAGTTGTCAACTGTTGTTTCTTTGACTCGTCAATGTTCTTTGTCAACTGATCACGGTCGATGAACTCAAACTTGGAATTGACCAAGTCGAAACGACCTGGTATTGTAATAATACTCATCATTATCTTTATCTATCTTGCTATCTCTATCTCAACGTGTACATGTGAATGAACTCCTCCTTCGTCTTGTCAAACAAAATGAATCTGATCCAATTAATTGTTTACTTCTCTCAATCAACAATGATTGTTGATGGATGTTATTTATCGTAGTCTTGCTTGCACCTTCACAGATGAAGGAAAGGAAAGGAAATGAATGGATAAAGGAGGAATGATGAGGTGGATTGTTTTAAATAATTAGATGATTATGTTATAGTAACTGGATGAATGATTGATTGATAGATAATAAGTATCCTTATAGAATGAGACATCCACTCTTCTTCTTCTTGCCAGCCTTGTCCTTCTTATCGGTTGGAACAGCACCTGGAGCATTGGCAGTGTCCACCTTGGTGTCGCCTCGTGATTTGAGCACTTGATCAATGGCGGTGTTGAACACCTCCTCCAGACCGGTGCGAGTCTTGGCCGATACCTCTAAATAAAATGGTGCTCCAATCTGTTTGGCCATCGATGTACCCATGTCTGCAGTGACTGGCTCGAACTTGCCAGAGTTTGGATCAGGGTGCTGAGCCTCCCTCAGATCAGTCTTGGTGCCTACCAAGATGAGTGGAACGTCTGGTATATAATGGTTGACCTCTGGTGCCCACTGTTATGATGGAGGTGATTGTTCAGTCAGTCAATCAGTCATTCGTCTTCTACCTCGTCACTAAGGATAACTTACTCTGTCTCTGATGGCCTCGTATGATGCTTGGCTGATTGTTGAGAAACAGAGCAGGACGACATCGGCGCCTGGGTAGGACAGTGGACGGAGACGATCGTACTCCTCCTGACCAGCGGTATCCCATAGATGTATCTTTATGTCGTCTCCATTTCTCTTGCGAGTCGCTGTGTAGTTCTCGAATACAGTTGGCACGTAGTCAGTTGGGAACTCATTATGAGCGTAACTAATCAACAGACAAGTCTTTCCGACGGCTCCATCACCGACGACGACCAACTTGACACGTGTTGCTCCAGCATCCTATATCATTCAATTCATTCATTCATTCATTTATCTGTTGTGTAAGTATCTGTTGTTGTCCATCTCTGTCTCTGTTCACATTGTTCATTTCCAATAACCTACAGCAGCTTCAGTAGTTGACATTATTATATTATATTATATTAAATGGTATGTATGTGTATGTATGTACAATCTAAATGTCTACAAATAGTAATAAGATGTTAGTGTTGTGTGTTTGGATGTAACACAATGGTAATGGGATGAGTTGTGTGAATGTCTTCATTGACCCCTTTTGGGCATCATCCATTCATCCATTCATCTATTCATTCATTGTCACTCACTCAACCTCAACCTGTTTGATTCACTTACTTGATTTGATGAGTTTGTAGTAGTAGTTGTAATTGTGAATGTTGAATGTGTTAATTATTACTATTACACTGACTATCTGTTATCTGTATGAATATGAAAGGGAATTGATTACCAAGACAAGAAGAAGAACAGAACACTAGTTGATTGACTGATTTATGATTGATGTGAAGGATTACCCTGTTGGATCTTGTCACGAGTGGAGGGCCAATCCAATCCATTCACAACAACTCACTGTTTGATGGTGGTGTGATAAAAATAAATATACTGTCAAAAAAGTTAACTTTGAATGTTATTACATGAATGGATGAAGGCGATGCTTATAATAATTAACCTTGATTCATTCCTGCCTTTGGCTCGCGAACCTCACATAATCAAGTCAATGCAACACGATCATCTACAGATACATCAAACACGCATAACTATTGACATCAAGAATGATTGAATAATTGAATGAATGAACAAATCCTGTTTGGTCTGTTAGCCAGTCGGTAGTTTGCTGGCTAATTGGTATGAACAATGATGACCGACTAAAGAGTGCACTCAAACTACACCATTGTCGGGCTTGAGCCATTTGATATTATCGTTTGCACTTGTGGCCCACCATCACGATTTACGATTGAATGAATTGATAAATGATTGAGGATGGGTATCTAGGGCATGCCTTTGCTACGTGTTCCAGAGTTGTATTATATCATTAATCCAAATAAACATAACACCAACAACCAGACCTGGTTGACTCTGTGGATTGAAGTATCTATGCCAAAGTCAATCGCTCAGTCGGTCCAACAAACCCTTAGAACTAACGGAAATAAAATTAAAAATAAATATTTGATTATTAATTAACGAGACGAATTAAGTTGTACAAGTACACAACACAGTTCTGTACAGTTTCCATCAATCCATCCATCCCGATAATGTCGGACCTGGCCGTTATGTTACCTCTTTGTTTTTTTTTGATTTATTTGTGCCTGCACCTCAGACATTCAGACTATTCATCAAAGCGAAGGTCATTCATGTGAGTGCATATTAGGGGTGACAATTCCCACTTCCACACCCCCACACGCACACCCTCTGATCAAAGCGCGCCACCACTTGCCACCATCCATTCATCTCGCCTCGTCTGTCAACTGACTCTAATGACCAAACATGTAACAGTCCTTGTTCTGATGAAATGTGGCGACTACACTCCATACATGAATGGATGGGTGGGTTTCAAATCAAACAATCAGATATCCAACATCAACAACAGATGCGCGTTGTTTGTTTCCTTCTCAAACACAACATCAACTCGTTCGATATAAATGCCCGGGCATCCTAACTCAACTCATGAGCATTTACGTGACCTATAACATATCCAAGCACTCCAATCATTTCCATTCAAATCATATCTCTTTGGTTCTTTATCTCTACAAAGTTCTCTCTCTCTTTTCTCTCTCCAGCTTCCTACGTTCCGCGTCGGCCACATACAATCCAAACCAACTATGGATATTGACTCCGACATCCAACTTGATATTAAAACGCAGGATAACGCTGCGGTCCTGGATCGCAACGGTGCCGCACTGTCCGACCTCGACCGCAGCTTCCCCGCTGAGTTCCAGTTCATGAGCCATGACTCCAAGGCCTTGGCCGCCTCCCACACCACGCCAGCTGCCGTGCTTTATAACGCACCCACTCACCCTGTCCCCACCGCTCATCCGAGCGCTACCTCCTCCGACACTGATTCCACAAACAGCAGCAGCGACTCGTCGTTCTTTGCCAGCCTGGACTACCACCTGCTGGGCGAGGACGAGCTGACCCGACGTCTCAACACGAACGCCACCCATGGTCTGGCCACCCCAGAGTGCGCCATCCGTTTCAAGGCCAATGGCGCCAACGTGTTTGATCACCATCGTCCCAACTATGTGAAGAAGCTGCTGTTTTATGTGTTTGGAGGCTTTTGTAGTGTCCTGTGGGTAGGCGTTATCGTCTTCTTTTTGTGCTGGCAACCATTGAGCAACCCCCCTAACGTGACCAACCTGGCACTTGCCATCCTAGTCGTATGTTGTTAGTAGCTTGTTGTTGTTGTTATTGTACACATTCCAGTTGTTTGTGATTGTTGTTACCAATTGATTGGTGTCGTTTGGCAGGCGAGTACGTGTCCATCAAAGCTCCCTCCCCCCTGTCCCTCCTCCCGTGTCTAGTCTCGCCCAACCCAGGTCCGTTGCCTTCCGGTTGTAAAGCTTGATGATGAACAAACGACTCGTCTTGTCAGACACCATCGATATAACACATCACACCTTGTTTGTTATATTGTTGTTGTTGTAATTGTTGCGTTTGTTGGAATATGTGTACAATCAATCATTCAATCACATCGCATAACCCCCTCTTCCCTGTTTGATTGAGTGCCTCCCATTCCAAAAGAGAGCTCCACGTCCAACAAACTCGTGATGATAGCTCGACCCAGGTCACTAACCCCTTTAACTTCCATCTCTGGTTCCTCTCTTGTCTCGTCTCCCATTCTCTTCTCTCTCCCTCTCTCTCTCTCTAACTCCAACCCTCTCGCGAATGAACAGATGATTGTCATCTTCCTTCAAGCTTCATTCTCTGCGTTCCAGGACTGGTCCACGGCCAGAGTGATGAAGTCCATTCTCAACATGTTGCCAGCCGAGTGCCTTGTGGTGCGTGATGGAAACATGACCCGTATCAACACCAACCAACTGGTGGTTGGTGATATCGTCCATCTGAGTATGGGCAACAAGGTGCCCGCCGACATGGTCATCATCCACACTTCCGGCGACCTCAAGGTCGACAACTCCGTGCTGACTGGCGAGAACAAGCCAATCTCGGTCCAGACCTCACCCACCGACCAGTCCTTCCTCGAGTCCAAGAACATGGCCTTCATGGGCACCTACGTCTTCAACGGCACCGGCACCGGTGTCGTCGTGCTCACGGGCAACAACTCTGTGATGGGCCGCATCAACAAGCTTACTAACAGCCGCGGCGAGAAGGTGTCCATCATCCAGAAGGAGATCACTCGCTTCGTTATGATCATCGTCATCCTGACCGTGGCCCTCGCCGCCATGTTTGCCATCGAGTGGGCCGCCTTCCTCCGCATCAAGCACCCCAACTTCATGACCACCGTCGGCATGCTCATGAATGTCATGTCATGTGTTGTCGCCTTCATCCCCGAGGGCATGCCCATCTGTGTCGCCCTGACGTTGCTGATCGTCGCCAAGCGCATGAAGGAGAACAATATCCTGCCCAAGGCCTTGACCACCGTTGAGACTCTCGGCTGTGTCAATGTGATCTGCTCGGACAAGACTGGCACACTCACCCAGAACAAGATGTTTGTCACATCGGTCGGCTTCATCGACAATCAGTCCATCCCAGAGCATGTACGCGACTGCATCGCTGGCGACAATGACACCAATACCTCACGTGCCTACCAACAAATCCAACTGGCCTCTGTACTCTGCAACAACTCGACCTGGGAGGCCTCGACCATCGCCCTGCCACTCTCTGAGCGCAAGATCAATGGAGACGCCACCGACGCAGCCATCTTCCGCTTTGGAGAGACCATGTCCACGGCTGTGCGCTCCAACACTCGCAGCGCCTTCCCCCGTGTGTTTGAGATCCCATTCAACTCCAAGAACAAGTGGATGCTCACCATGCACAGCATTGCCGTCGACGAGGACGACTCGCTGAGTGACCCCTCCATCAACATCTTCGGCCGTCCATTCGGCGCCAGCAAGTCCGAGCACCTGGTCTTTGTCAAGGGTGCCCCAGACGTCCTGCTCCACCGCTGCATCAACATTGTCAACGCCGCCACCAACACTGTCGCACCCCTCAACCTCGACGCCCAAGAGACCATTGAGGCCATCCAACAAAAGTGGTCGCGCTCAGGCCAGCGTGTGCTGCTGATCTGCCGTCGTTTCTACACTCCAGTGTCCGCCGTGGGCAGCGCCGAGCTGCAGCAAGAGATGGAGGACAGTGTCCGCGACCTTACCATCATCGGTCTGCTGGGCATCATGGACCCACCCCGCCCCGAGATCACCGAGACTGTTGCCACCGTGCGCCGTGCCGGAGCCCGCTTCTTCATGGTCACCGGTGACTTTGGTCTGACCGCTGCCGCCATTGCCCGCCAGATTGGTATCTTCACTCAGAACGACCCCGAGCCAGAGACCTACGAGGACATCCTGTTGCAACCGGACGAGTCGCACTTTGCCGCTGGCAAGATCACCTCCCTGCTGTTGACGGGAAGTGACATTGCCAAGCTCGACGACAAGGGCTGGGACTCAGCCTGCAAGTACGAGGAGATCGTCTTTGCCCGTACGACACCAGAGCAGAAGCTGCGCATCGTCACCGAGCTCCAGAAGCGTGGAGGAGTCGTTGCCGTCACTGGTGATGGTGTGAACGATGCGCCCGCCCTCAAGGCTGCCGATGTCGGTGTTGCCGTCGTCTCTGGCTCTGATGTCGCCATTGAAGCCGCCGACCTCGTCCTCATGGGCAGTTTCGACAAGATCACCGAGGCCATGCGTCTTGGCCGTCTCGTGTTCCAGAACCTGCAGAAGGTCATCTCATTCCTGCTGCCAGCCGGCTCTTGGTCCGAGATCATGCCAGTGGTCGTCAACTCGTTCTTTGGTACACCCGCTCCGCTGTCCTCCTTCCTGATGATCATCATCTGTTGCTTCACCGATGTGTTCCCATGCCTGTCGCTGATCATGGAGAAGCAAGAGATGGACCTCATGTCGATGCCACCCAGGAACGCCAAGAAGGACCATCTGATCACCATGCGCATCTACGCCCAGTCCTACTTCCTGATGGGCACCATCCAGTCTGTCGTGTCCATGTTCCTGTTCTTCCTGTACATCGAGGAGTACACTGGTCTGTCGTGGTACGACCTGGCCTACACCTACGGTGACATTGACTTCACCAAGGCCAAGGTGTCTGCCGACGACTTTAACAACATCTACGTGCCAACCGGTACGTGTGTCACGTTCATCGCACTGATGATGATGCAGTGGGGTAACATCCTGGCCATCCGTAACCGTCGCATGTCGATCATTACCGCCGACCCAATCCGTCCACAGCGCCGCAACTACTACATCTTTGGCAGCTGGGTGCTGTCGATGATCGTGGCGCTCATCGTCACCAAGGTGCCCTGGATCCAGACGATCTTCCTCACTGGCGACGTGCCCATCAAGTACTGGTTGCTGCCATTGCCCTTCGCTGCGGCCATCCTCTTGTTGGATGAGATTCGCAAGTTGATCGTCCGTCTCTTCCCCAAGGGACCCATTGCCTGGGTTGCTTGGTAATCACTCTTCTCCTCTCCTCTCATTTCTCTCGGGCTGCCCTCATCATACCTGTAGTCTAATCGATCGATCTATCTTAATAAATGTTGGACATGTCCAACAGATACACTATTACACTTACACATGTTCATTTGTCTCTTGTTTGTTTATTTGTTTGAACTTCAAGATCTAGAGTGGAGAGTGGGGTTGGCGCGCTAATAATATGAATGAACATTGACATTCTTCATTTATATGTTCAACAAACACTTACAAATACATATTTATATATGTATGGAGTATTAGAATATACAACACACTCGCTCTTAAATGGACTTCTTCAGCAAGTTGTTGAGTAAAGCACGCCGTTCTTCAACTGGCTCAAGCACATCTTCATCATCAACATCTAATAACAACGATAACAACAATGACAATGGCATACTTAACTTGTCAAAGGCAGCAGCTGCAGTGGCTGCAGCAGAATCTAATCTAACATCAATATTGTCATCAACTACATCAACTACATCAACTACGTCAACTACATCTACGGCATCAACAACAACAACACCAACATCAAAGGCACCAAAACCAACTGCTAAGAAACCAAGTGCAAAGAAGATAACAGCATCAAAGAAACAACAACAGAAGGAGGAGGGCAACGAGAATGGATTGATCAGTAACTACTTTGAGAAGAAGGTTGTATCACAACAGCAACAGTCAACAGGCACTGCAGCATCAGCAGCAAACAAGCTCAACAGATTAAAGAGGGCTAGAGACTCGGACGTCGATGTCCCAGCCAGTAATGATGTCGATATGTTTGAGGACATTGAGGTGATCACCGATGAGCCATCACAGACTTCAAGGAAACAAACGACACCAAAGAAGAAATCAATGCCAACAAAATCAACATCTGATCCATCCACAACACAGACAACACCAACAACTCCAATGACACGAATCAGAAGAGCGACTGCAATCAGACAACAAGAACTACTACAACAACAGAAAGAGAAGAAGAATAAGAAGACACAGGACAGTGAGGACGACACAGACTTGTCAAGTGATGAGGAGTATGTTGAGTCGGACCATCAGTCATCATCAGAGGAAGAGGAAGTACAAGATCATATCATTAGTGTTAGGCCTTTTCGAGGGTCAAGCAGTAGAGGTGGACGTGGGTCCAGAGGCGGAGGAGGACCAGGCAGAGGTGGACGTGGTGCCCGAGGAGGTGGAGGACCAGGCAGTCGAGGAGGACGAGGTGGCAAAGGGGGCGGGAAGGCTGCTCGTGGTTCAGACTCGAGCGGAGAGGACAACAGCGACACAGAAACACAGAATTCATCCACTGGCGACACGAGACCACTCAAGAGGAGAAAGGGCAACACGCCAATCTCTTTCAAATCACGAGTGGACAAGCTTGACATCACAGAACAAGTTGCTCAACCATTCTACGCTGATGACAACATAGAGCTACTATCACAACATGATCCAATCAATACAAAGTGCTTCAATCTGATACAGCCGTATGTTATCCCATTCATTCTTCCATAGGACATTGCTAACATCATCATCATCATGATCACATTCTTTAGTGTGGAGCAAAAGGAATACTATCCTAATCATACTCTATCGTCACAGTTCTTGCTGCGGGACGGGTTCGAGAAGGTCACTCTTCACCGATTCGGTGCACATGTGTTTGATGACAAACTGAAGAAGAACGAGATGGTGATGTTCACAGGAGGCGCGATAAGGGTGCTCAAATGGTGTCCTCTGCCTCGGTCCTACGAGAAGCAATACTTGGCAGTTGGTTGCAACAGAGATACAGAGTCACTACACTTTGTCGATGGTATATACACAGCCAAGAATATGATTCAAATTTGGGAGTTTGGAGCAATGTCCAGCGATGCCAGCATGCCACGACTGGTCATGGGCATCGCACACTCTGGCGACTTTGTCGTCGACATGAACTGGATGAACAATGGCACACTGAAGAATGGCTCACGGCTAGGAGTACTTGCTGCAGTGCTTGGCGATGGCAGCGTCAAGGCGTGGAGTGTGCCGCATCCCGACAAGCTGCCCCTGCTCGCCAGCTATGGTCCATACAAAGACAACTTTCACATCGTGGACATCAAGCCATTCTTTGAGTGCACAGGACTGGGCACTTCGAATGCATTGATCCCCATTAATCAGGACGGCAATGCCAATGACAATCATGACACTGTGCCACGAGGCAACAGGGCTATGACCATCGATTGGTCAGTTAACGACGATCAGGTGCTGTTGGCAATTGGATACTACAATGGCAACATACTGATATACGACATCAAACGCAACAAGACACTGCCGATATTCGTCAAGAAGGACAAGGAGCAGGTGCGAAAGATTGAGTTCTGTCCCTACGACTCGAACATCTTTCTCACGATGCACGTCACACGTGCCTGTCTATGGGATCGTCGAGACTCGTTCCAGGCCGCCCACGTCATCCCCATACTGTTCAATTGGACCTCAACAATCATGTGGACAAGAACTCTATTTCCACTCTATGTCATTGCCTTGGACTCTTGCCTCAAGATATATGACCCAGTCACTCATATTGGTTCCGAGCACAGACTGTTCCAGGATGGACATCAGATCCAGAGCATCGATCAATCACAGAACATGACATTCGTGTCGAGCAGTGCTGGTGGTGAGGTGTGTCTGTTTCACATCTACGGCGAGGCCAAGAGGAAACAGGTAAGTTTGGTCGCTTGCTGAGTGAACTGAGTACATAGCGGTTGACTAACATTTTGTTTGTTCAGCAACAACCTACACATTTACAAATAGAGTGCATGACAGTGAGTGACAAGGATGAGAATGGCAAGGAGGTGGTCGAGTTTGCCAAAGAGGATCGCATAGTGGATATGTTGTTGGAGCCAAAGATGCCGGCAAACAAGACATCGATTGGAATGGCACAGATTCCCTCACTTGCCTCCAATCAGTTTCCAACAATCCAACATTCAATCAACAGTGTCGCATGGAACAAGAACAAAGACCACTCCAAATTGTTGGCCTATGGAGGCACGCTAGGCCTGCTTCGAGTCAGGATGGCACATCATCACGAGCGTGGCCACAAACGATCAGTTGCGGTCACATCCGAGGATGTGGAAATGAACGAGGACTAGTCCAGACTGGATTGATTGTATATATACACATAGAATGGGACGATCCCACTGCAGCCAACTTGTGCTTGCTCCCTCTCTCTCTCTCTAGTTTAATCGTCATCATAATACGAGTCGTCGTGACTACCATACTGTTGTCTAAGTAAACTCTGTGAGGCGTATCGGTCCTCTTCCTCATACTGCTCTGTGTATGGATGTCGATGCTGGGCTCCAGCCGCAGCAGATTGAGTTGTAGTCGATTGTCTTTGCATTGGTGGTGCCATTGAGGGACGCGTAGGTGAGCCACTTGGCTCCTCCTTGACATCGTCACCAGCATTCAACAAGTTCTTGACGAGGTTCCTGATACGATCCTTCCTCTTTTGTTCGGCGGCTATTGATGCCACTGCCTCTTCTGGCGTCAGATGCACCGCCTTCTTTGCACGCTTTCTTCTCAAAGGTACACCAGCAGCCTGTGCATCAGCAATCTCCTTACTCCTTTCCTCTTGCTTCCTGATCCAGTCAATGTTCAACTCTGTCCAAATGGTTTCCTTTACATTTCTCTGATGTGTGATAGATGGTCAGTATGATTGTTGTACTTTGTTGTTGGAGGTAACATACAGCGTCTTGGTCATGTTCAATGTATGATTCGATATCATCGTCGGATAGATCAGACAGGGTGGCGGTTGGTGCAAACACCTCTGGATCAACCTCTGGTTCAATGTAAGGATATTCATCTATTTGAGTGTCTAATGGTAGTAGAGGTGCATCAAAGTCCTCAAATGTCTTTCTACGTCCACTACTGCTGCTACCAAATACTGTTGATGTACTGGACAATGTTGAAGGAACTGATTGAATATGATTATTAGTGATGGTGTTGGACCAATAATAAATCCAATGATTACATACAAGAGTCTAAGTTTGATTGTGTTCCATTGTCCAACATGTTTGACTCATTCTTGAGTATAGACTCTATCTCTTCGGCTATATTTTCACTAGTCTCTATCTCTGTCTGTGTATCTGTCTTGGGTTTCTTCAATGCCTGCTCATCATCAGCATCACCTTCTTGGTCATCTGGCTTTGCCTTCCTCTTCTTTGATCCACCTGTCTGTGAGTCCTCCAATCCATCGTCATCCTCGCCTTTATCTTCATTATCCTTTGTCTTTTTGATCTTTTCTTTTGCACCATCATCAATGTCATCATCATCATCATCATCATCATCATCAGAGACATCTTCACCATTCTCTCTCCTCTTTTGCTTGGCTATCTTCTCCTTTTTCCTCTTCTCACGCTCTTTCTCCATCTCCAACTGTCTGTTCCTTGTGAATGCTGGTGGATCACACTCTGTATCCATCTCGATCGAGTCAAACTCTGCAATCTTCATGTCTGACGCAGGAGTCCTAATGAACTCATCCAATCTCTTTGTCAGAGTACTCTCTCCAATCTTGACCACCTTTATAATCTCCTCAATCGTCCTGACGAATCCATGTACCTTTGATGCCAAGAATAGACTTGCACCACATATTCCAGATGGTCTTCTACCTGTTGCCATCCAATCTCTCTTCATCCTTGCCACAAACTTCAATGCAGTATTAGCAACATCCTGTGTCTTATCTCCAAATTCCAGACTTGTTGCAAATCTCTGTTTGATTGATTGGTCGAGTCAGCGAGCCATTGGGTTAGCGAGAGATTGAGTGTGTTTAACCTGATCAATCAATCACATACATGAATGAACAATGATGGGTCCACAATGGGAAGTTGTATATTGAACAATTTGGCAAAGGCAATGAATGTTGATGCCAGTGTGAATACATTGATCTGGATTGCCTCAGAGAAGTCGATCAAAAGGTCTGTTACACAGTATGTATGGTTAGTGATCAATAAATCAATCAACCAATCAATAAATATCGTTTGAACTACTTACGAGGTGTCTGTTCTCTTCGACACACAACATAGAGTACGGTTGCAGCGACTTGTAGTGATCGTCGACCTCTTGTGAAGTTGTGTTCGATTGCCATTTGATACATTCTCAGACCCATGTCGACGTGATGAGGCTTCAGATTGACCTGTCCAGCCACCTGAAACAAACGACGACGTGCATTCTCCAATGTCAACTCTCTCGAGTCACTTCCAAGACTATGATACTTCTTACTAGACTTGCTCACATAGGTACCCATCACACCAGATGTCTCACTGAACTGTATCTCTGTCACTATATTGGTTGAGTCGACAACCTATCATCATCATCATTGTCATAGTTAGTATGTATGTGATGGGATGAGATGATTGAATGATTGAGATACATACGAAACCACATTGAATACAGACTGTACTTCCATCGTTGGAGGTATCAAACTGTGTACCTTGACACTTTGTACATATCTTTGGTTTAGACATGTCTTATTTGTTGTTTGTGTTTACAGATACTATCTGTTTGTGCATGAATAGATTGAATTGTGAATGAAAGTGGAACCAAACAAAAGCTTTGGTTCCGTTAATTTTTTGAATTTTTGGAACACTTTGATTGAACTTAGAGTCTATTCATTCAAGATTCTTTATCACTCATACATGTACTTATAGACATAACTATGACGACAACTCAACAACAACAACATAATGATAATGATAACAAACAAATAGAAGAGGAGGAAGAAGGTCAATGTTCATCAGGTGACGATGATGCAGACACACTCCTCCCAATCACACCCGAAGACAATAACATCAACAACAACAATAACAATAATACGAGCATGGATATGATTGATGATTCATTGTTCAATGGTGATGAAGATGATTATGAGCATCAACAAATGACAAAGAAGATTAGATCGTTGAATACAGAGATACAAGAGTTGAGACAGAGGATTGCAATGTTGGAGAGGAAGTTGTCGACAAAGAAGATTAGGTTCGATGATAGATTGCCATGGTTCGCAATCAATCATTCATTGTTTGACGATAGCAAACGTTTGATGATGTTGGAGGACTATATCGTTCAGTTCTTCAAGACTAATGCATCGAGCTCAAGGGCATTGGCATCTCAAACACACAACAACTTGGTCTACTATTATAATGAGAATCTCACCATCAAGAGGGACTGCGTGCCAGAGTTGCAGAGGGTTGGCACT
Source organism: Acytostelium subglobosum LB1 (assembly GCF_000787575.1). NCBI lineage: Eukaryota > Evosea > Eumycetozoa > Acytosteliales > Acytosteliaceae > Acytostelium > Acytostelium subglobosum. The sequence continues at coordinate 65,298 of NW_012236513.1, read as the reverse complement.
TCCATACCATACAACTTTGAACGTCTGCCGCAATACACCGTGGACAGACAGAGTCTCTATGAAGATGACAATGCTACTGGCGACAAGAAGGACAAGAAGGATACCAGAAGTTGCTTCAACTGTTCAGAGGCTCATACATTGAGTGAATGTCCTTACGTATGTTGCATTCTCATTCATTCAATCAACACTTGAGTCTAACGTGTACATACCTACATTGAATCAACCAAGTACAAGGATTATAGAAGGATACGAGCGAATAGACAGGAGTTCTTGGACTCAAGACCAGTAATGTATGTTGTGTAGTCGATGTCCAACATCCTTGGGTGTGATTGAATGGAGCGAGAGTACTAACAAAGATACTCACACAATACAGGAGTCGTTACTTTGTTGATGGCGAGAACAAGGCTGCTGCTATTGCAGCTGCCGCGGCAACTGTTAACAACAATGATGGTGAGAGTGGGCAAAGCTCTACATCATCAAACAAAGACACATCTTCACAACAACATCAACATGATGAAACAGACACTGGCAATCGCAATGGCAATGGCACAGACACTGGCAAAGGCACTGATAATGACAAAGACAATGGCACCACTGCACAATCATCACCATCAATAGACGACAAACAAACAGTTTCCACATTCGATATTATCAAGAAGAACATTGCAACGACTACCACCTCTGCATCAGGCGGTGGCTTTGACGACAGACACATTGAGGACAACATGGACTTTGTCAGGATTGAATCAAATAAGGAAGGTGGTGACGAGGACGATCCAAACAGACCTTATTCACCATCACAATCATTCAATGATGGATCATCATCCTCAAGACATCCAAACAACAACATTCTACTCTCACATGATTATCAACAAAAGGTATCCAACTCAATCAACACATTCATTCAAGCGCGTCAACAACCTCATCAATCTGCTGCTGCTTATCCACATGGCCAATACCAACATCAACAACAACAGTACTATGGATATGGATATCAATATCCTCCTGCTCCACAACCACCATCAGACTATTATCAATCTCATCATTATCATCCATATCCACAGTATCAACAACAACAACATCAGCAGTATTATTATGGACAGGAGTCATCCTGGCAACCTCCACCTCCACCACCACATGTCCGTTCACCTCCTCAATACTCTGTATCGAGCAAATCCAACGTCGTAGTGCCACCTCCACCTCCACCTCCATCCGCACAACCCCAACAACAACCTCCTCCAACTCAACCTGTCAAGTCGATAATTGGAGGCGATGTCTGTGAGATGGAGATAGAAGATGAAGATGGCCAAATCAGTTGAGATATATATAATATATTAGTTTAATACATTGGTGTCGCGACGTTATCAGTTTGTAATCTGTACGGGAGTCCAACGTGGACTCCTAGTGTGATTGGGCGCCGGGGGCAGCAGGCTCTTTGTACATCAAGTCGGTAAAGTCGGCGTCGGAGCCGTGGTAGACAAAGGAGTTGCCTGCGATGAGGGAGTTGGCAACCTCGCTAGCCTTGAATCCCTTGTAGCCATTGTAGACGTACTCGTGTGCGAGACGGGCCACCGAGCGCTGTAGTGGGAACGACTCCTTGTTGCCCATGGCGATGAACTCTGAGACGGGCGCCCACTTGCACTTGGCAATCTCATTGGGGTCGATGTTGATCTCAGTGGACAGGGCGCGCAGTGCGCACACATAATAGATGTCGCCACGGTTGAATGCATAGTTGTGGATCTGGCGGAAGCCCAGCACCGACACAAACTCGGTGCGCACACCCGTCTCCTCAAACACCTCGCGCACTGGTGTCTTGCAGATGTCCTCGCCGGCGTCCAATGCACCGCCTGGGATCTTCCAGCGGTCTGGTCTCTGCTTCTCAGTGATCAACAATATCTCATTCTTCTCATTGATGACCAGGCCACCACAACCAATAAAGTGAGACGTGTAGTCCGGTAGACGGTTGGCATCGCTTGGCAACCATCTTGTCAACATAAGGTAGTCCTCTTGGCAATGATGGAAAGAGAATTGTTCCTAAGATTGATTGCGTGAGTATGAAGGACTGATTGATTAATCGATTGATTGATGATCCAAACAAAGACATACAGCAACCAAGACAGGGATGAATTGTGACTTTGATTGAGGGATCTTGATCCAAATGCCACGACGCTTGTTCTCAATCCAATACTTGAGGGTGTCTTTGAGTTGTTGCTCAAAGGTGGCTACATCGTCTGGATACTGGGTGGTGTCCTCGACGGTAATACCTTCGAATATATCGGGTACACCTCGGAATATACCCGCCAGAGTATGAGTATGGAATCTCTCCCAGTCCTGTGACATTGACTTTGGTAACATTCTTCTAGATGCAGTTATTGGTGTTGGTGCAGGTGCAGTAGTTGTAGTAGTGTCTGTACTAGTACTTGTAGCAGTAGTCATCATCGATAGTTGAAATGAGTTGTAAGATGTAGTAATGATGTCGTAATGACGATGATGGTTAAACAATGAAGTGAAAGTCTTTGATTGATTGTGGTTGATCTTTGAAGTTAGAACAACAGATGATAAATGATTAAGTTGATGATGATGCTTAAGTAATGGTCTCGGTCTCAGTCTTTGTATAAGTTGTGATACGATCATCGAACAGTCAAAGTCAGATGAAAGTGAGAAGGCTGGCTGACTTGGTTTTATCTGTGTGTGTCTCTTTATTGGCTTGGGGTTGGTGTGACGAATGACCTGGGAATCACAAATCAAACACTAATTCATCGAATTGTCTTCAAGCACATCACCAATAACATTAAACATCATTAACTGTTATTTATAAGAGATATAAAAAGAGAGTAGATGTGAGACGATCTATAGATTACCAAAGATGGTAATGCTTGTGTTTAGCTCACAGCCAACACACTCAATGCCAATGTAACATTGACATTGGCAATGAATCTATTTTGTTGGTTGGTTGATGTCAATGTGTCAATGTCAATGTGTCAATGAATGAATAAAGAGAATGAATAAAGAGACATAACATACCCGAATTGATATTCTTCATAGTGAAATATACCTCCGTTGATTGGAATGTATACTTCACCATTGGATTGATCGTATGTACAGTTGGCAGGATTGCTAATGTCAATCTTGTTGGGATTGCCACCATCCGTAGGGTATACATTGAATGCCAACAAGTCAAGCTCATTGCGAAGATGATTCTTTACAATACCTGTGAACTGATATGAATCTCTATCTGTTGTTGTTACACTAAAGTCAAGTACAACCTTACCCTCAAGATAGTCTTATGTAAAGTGTTAGATTGAGTGATTGATTGAATGATGTTAATGTTAACATACTTAGAGGTTCACAACTTGATGAGATGATTGATGTCAAACAGAACTCTCCATGTGGACATGAGCCACAAGGGTTACCAAGTGCACTAGTTACGAGACCAGCAAGTAACAGAGTACAAACAGATACCAATAGTATGATCCACTTCATTTGGGCAATCAATGAATGACCTATGACTGCGAGTCACGCATGTTCTTATCAAGATTTATTGATCATGATTGGAAATTCGAATGAAAGTTCGTGTGGTGAGTGATCGATCACACACGCACTCGAGCTAGTGCTGGACTTGGTATCCAAGTCGATTCTTAGGCCTGCTTGGTTGATACTACCTTCTTGAACTTGATTGGTCTGCTCTTGAGTACAAGCACCATGTAGGTCAGTGCCCTGAATCCAACGGCAAAGAGGAAGCTTATCCACATGTTGCGCCAGTAATGATTGGCATTGTAGTCCATACGCTTGATCACTTCGAATCCGTTCTGGGTTGGACATCTTCCACCAATGCGCTCACTGTCCGTGCAGGTGAATGTCACGTCGGCAAATGCATTGACCACTGCAGCCTCGATAAGATACTTAAAGAAACTGATGTAGGGCGCCCATACCCATCCCTGTGGCACGTCGTTCAGATTGATGAAGAAGCCACTGAACAGGAAGAATAGGATGACGAATGGTGGTCCGACACTGGTTCCTACGGCCACTGATGGTACGGCACTGGAGATCAATGTGCCCATTGCCAATGACACCTGACTGACCATGATCAACACGAAAATAAACTTAAAGAATGGTGCTGCGGCAAAGAATGGATACACTCTTTGATTGGACATCCAGTATACAATTGTGCCCATGATCGTGGAACATAATACACCCTACATGTGATTGATTGATTGATTGATTAGTATGTATCCATTTATATTTGGAACAAGATGGAGTAGTTCCAGTAACCAAACAAGTACTTACAACTAAACAATCAAGTGTAGACTTGGCCAAGAAGAATGGGAATGTTGTGTATACACCAGATGCTCTGTCTTTGAGGAAGATGGTAATGATTTCGGGGACTAATGTGTTGCCAAGTGATGAATGATATTAGCCCATGATCTCACGCACTCAACCAATCAATCATAACAACTTACAAATTTGGATAGTAAGCATGACTGAAGGAAAACCAGTGCCCATGATGATGAAGGCCAATACACCAGTCCTCGATTGGACACTGGACTGACCAAGACCTATTTGGTAATAGACAAGTCCACAGAGTATGCCTTGGAAGATGGATGACATGATCTGAACACGTGATGACATTGGGTTCCTCTTGACATTCAGCAACTCTCTGTTCATAAGCATGCTGTACTGCGTCCATATTGTTGCACGTTGAGGCTTGGTATATGTCACCACCTTGTTACCAGATTCAGTCTCCATCTCCTCCAAATGTCGTTTCAACTGAACATTCTGTTGACTATCTGCATAGTACAGCTTCAATCTTGCAACCTCCTCTGTTATATTGATTGAGTTAGGGTGAGTAAGTCTGAGTGAATGGGATGGTTCCATGATGGTGGAGCTTGGATAAACGTACCTGGAGTGAGCTTCTTCTGAGGCTTGTGCCCATCTTCTATTCCAAGTTCATCATCCTCTTCGATTTGAGTGTTGATAAGGTCCACTGGAATGATTGATGTATTAGTTAGAGAGTGAGTCAGTCAGATCGATCCCGCACACACTCATCTTTCCATGATGCTTGTACATACTGAAGAAGTCAGCAGGGTTGGCACGATCATGGCATTGATAACCTTGTTCACTAAAGTAGTGGACGGCGGTGGCACCAAAGCCATAGTAGATGGTGGATCCCTCAGCCAGGAGCAACAACTTGTCAAAAAGGTCAAAGATGTTTGACCTTGGCTGATGGATGGTACAAATAATTGTCCTTCCAGAGTTGGCAAGACGTTTGATAGCCTTAATCACACTGAGTGATGTCGATGCGTCCAATCCACTTGTTGGTTCGTCCAGGAATAGCAAGCCTTAGAGTTGGATTGTTGGGTGGAAGTGGGGTTAGGTGACTGGTCATGGATGGATGGATGGATATACATACTTGGACCAGTGAGCAACTCAATGGCGATTGTAACTCTTCTTCTCTCTCCACCTGATATGCCACGGATCTTGTCATTTCCAACCAGTGTGTTGGCGCATCTCTTTAATCCAACCTCTTGGATAACATCATCTACCTTCTTCATCTTCTCCTCGTGTGCTGTATATGTGGAAATGTTGGTTGGTAAGTATAATTGATAGAATGTATTGAATGGATAGATGGATACATACGCATATCTCTTGGCATTTTGAGACGGGCGTAGAATGTAAGAGTCTCGCGAACAGTCATTGATGGACTGAGTGTATCTGATTGAGTTACGTAGCCACTGTTTCTCTTGAACACCTTGTAGTTGGCCTTGACACCATTCAACATCATCTCACCAGTTCCATTGATTTGCAGACGATGTGCCAGGATATCCAAAAGTGTTGTCTAAAGTAAAGACATAGACAGCAAGTGATTGATGAGTGAATGGACTTCCAGTTATCAATCAATTGGAACATACCTTTCCAGCACCTGATGGACCCATAATGGCCATCATCTCTCCAGCCTTGACAATACCATTAATGTCATTAAGGATTTGTTTGGAAACCTTTTGTTTCTTATCCTTGACAGTCACATAGTGATTGATGCCAGAGAATGAAAAGTCCATTCTATTGTCAAAGTTTCCCTTGGTTCTTGTCTAATGACATGGGTAAAGTATGAGTGAGTCAAAGAGTTTCATGAGGTCGATAATTGATTGATTGGATGAGTGAGGAGTGAGGAGTGATGGAGTAGTGCCACATACCATTGGGACAACTGGACCCAGATCTTCAGACATCTCAATCACATCTTGATTGGATGATTCCATGTTTTCCCGATTATGTTAATGATTATAGAGATAGAGATAATTTGAATGTATGTATAAGTTATATTAGCAGTTGTAATGCAAATATGTGATTGTTGTTTTTTGATGAGTCAATGGACAGACAATTGGTTTTGATCAATTAGCCGAACTTTAAATAGTTTTGCGTATTAGGGCTATTTTGGTTTAAGGGCACGAAGTGATTACGACCCCACCCCGATCACATGATAATTCCACGTCCTAATGATGCTCACACATACAATTACACACAAACATACAGACACAAGTTGTTTTCCTTCGCGCTTTCTTTGACTTGACAAACTAATGGCAATGGTGGGTACGCCATGAACGATACACTATGGTGTTCCTGATGGGATCGATGGTGAAGTATGTTTGAATTGATCGATTGATTGATTGATTGATACCGACGAACACCTTTGAATCTTTCTCTATCCTTATCCTGCTGGAGTAAGCCACATAGTCATTATGGGTGGGTTCTAACTCTAAGTATCCAACCATGTCCTTGGTACCATTGGCACCCCATGCACGTAATCATATTGTTGACAACCCGACATGATGGTGCGCCAAGGGGCGGCTATGAACTTCCGGTGTGTAGGCCTTGCACTTAACATCACATTGGTAGCTTCATTCATTCATTCAAACAATCATTCAACTTGTAGACGTCAGTAATACAAGTTTAATACCAGTTTACATAGACAATCTCTAGAAGCATAGCAATGGGAGCAAACTTTACAGCTTGGAGAGGTGGGCAATACCTCGCAGGCAGCTGGCATCGTTATTCTACGAAAGGACTCGGTAATCATCTCAATGGAGCAATAACTCTTAGTTGGTGTGCATAATGTTACAATTAAGTTCACATATGAAGGAGATAGTTGTTTGTTTATTGTAGTCTGACCTTTTGAAGGTTTAAATTAATTTATTGATGTGTAAGATGACCACTGAAACAACTTTGTTCTTCCAATTTTAATATTTAAAAACACAATATAAATACACTTCAAAATTTATATAAAGAATATATTAATATTAATAATATAAATACACTTCAAAATTTATATAAAGAATATATWTTATTCTTATTATWTATATAATACTAAT